>NC_060280.1:73591284-73625685 GCF_021613505.1 Equus quagga | reverse complement strand
GCTGGCCTGGAGCTGGGGTGGGGGTGGGAGCTGGCCTGGAGCTGGGGAGAGGGTGGGAGCTGGCCTGGAGGTGGGGGCCGGGTGCCGAGATGCTCTTATCAAGGGATCAGTGCACCTGCCTCCTACCCTGCATTACACAGCGGCTCTCACTCAGAGCTCAGTGGAGCCCAGGGAGTCTCATCCAGAAGCATGTGGTGACTTTGAAAAGCCCTGAGACATCACATTGCTCTTGGCCATTCCCCCTCCTAGGGGGCCCTGCCAGCAGTTTAGAGCTTGGAATAGCTACCCACCAGCCCTCAGATATTGCCTCAGCTTATGAAGGGCCTTCACAGTCATTAGCATACTTGATACTCACAGCACCCCGGTGAGAAATATATAATCCTACTTCCACCCTGCAAATGAGGAAACTGAGGCCCAGATAGGTGACAGGCTTGCCCAAGGTAGCACACCTGGATGGGGCTCTGTTTGGGCCTTAAGTCCTGGTCCCCGCTCTGACCTTCCTGATCTTGACACCCCATGGTGCTGCCTCTCATTAAGCCCCTCATCTCACTGGGCCAGGTTTGCACAATGAATTTCTGCCAGCTCCTGTTCCCAGGCCAGTGTCCCTCTCTGCACCCCGGCTTCCCCCTGGGTTTGAGGAGCGGCAGAGGGGGTCCAGCTGAGTGCAGGTACAGGACAAAGCAGCCAAGCCTCTTGTAATGAGGAAGAACTGGCTGTACATAATGCCCACGTTTGTAAGTTACGAGCATCACAGAGAGAGCAAGATGCACATAAATTAAAGAGGCCAACTTGTATGCACACAGGCACACTGGCACGGGCAGAAGGCTGGCTTTAAATGGTAAAAATTAGCAGCTTGAGACAGTAAAAAACCTCAACTTTGCCTCAGAAAGATGCAGGGCAACTTCACAGAGTTTTATGTGGCCCATAAATTAGAGCTGAGAAAGGGCCTCGGCAGCATTCCTCGGTCCAGACGGGGGGCTTTCCGCCGTGCAGCTACGCTGTGTGGCAGCATTACAAATGTCCCGAGCAGTTTATATACAACAGCACAGCGTGAGTTTGCTGGGGGATATTGGAGCTGGTAATTGCTATTCTAAAACTGGCCTTGTAAGCTTGAAGAAATGTTTTGAGGGGGGAAAAGAGCCAATTTAAGAGCTTTATAAAGCCATAAATGCCTTCTGAGCAAACCAAATGTAATCTATCTAGAGAGACAGGTCGTCCCTCAAACCCAGTGGCAGACCCCGCAATGCTGCACAGTCCAGAGAAGTTTCCCTGAAGGTCCCCGCCGCAGCAGGTGGCTCACCTGGATGGAGATGGGGACTGTCCCAGGTCACCTCAGTGCCTCTAAGGCTCCCCTGGGGCAGGGCTGCCATCAGGTTACCTGGGGGCAATCTTCCCCTCAGAAACAACGCAGCCCACCAACAGCTCACGGCCACCTTCCCTGCCAGCCAGTGCTGAATCCCTTCCCCAAACAAACAAGACCAGCTGGCCCCGGCTTCCCATGGGCTCCCCAGCTGTCCTACCCTCCTGGTGGCCCTGGGAAACAGGGAGGTGCGGGACACTTGGGAGGTACAGCAGAGAGTTCTCCAACTTGGCCTCAGTTCCATCCAGAAAGTGGGGCTGTTGTAAGAATTAAGTAAGGAAGTGTGTATAAAGCACCTGCCTCGTAGCACTCAATAAAGAGTAGCTATTATTATTTTATGGCTGTTGTTACTCGTGGAAGGAGCAAGTGTGGCCTAGGCAGAGGGCACCTTTGCAAGTCTCCACCTTCTCCAGACACAGCTCCTGCCAGGCTCCCGGCATCAAGTGGAAGGACATCATCTAAGAAGCCCCGCCAGCAGCAGGTCATGGACACCAGCCAGGCTTCCCCGGGAAACAATTCCAGCACCTGTTTCCTGACTTAATTCGCCCTTATCTCCCCAAGCTGCCTTCAGACACATTCTTTAGCTGCAAACCCTGCCCTCACCTCACACGTGAGGCCAGGACCCCAGAGTCCTCTGCGAACCTGATTATCAGCTCAAAGCCTCTTCAGCCGGTGAGATGTGTGAATTTCCCCAGGTTTATGGCTAGAAAAGCCAAGACTGGAAGAGATCTCTGGAACAGAAGCGGCCAGATTCCCGCTCCCTAACGCTCTGTCCTCGCCCCCGGCCTCCCGCTCACGTCTTTTCCACAGTGCCCTGCACCACAATAATCCCACTCTCTTTTCAGATGTCAATATTTCATAACAGAAAACAAAAGCCATATAATGCACAATTACCCACTTTCCATTGTGTTTTAACAGCTCTATTGACAGCGCAAAGCGCCACACAGGAGCAGTAGAGCGGGATTCGAGATCAAGCTTCCAGTGAAATGTGTTTTTAGTTATACGTATTTTCATAGTTTTTGCAACACCTTATTAAAGTTGAAAGCTATATATAACAGCATTAGTGGTGGCACTTTTCAATGCTACTGAAGGCGGGTTTCGTTTCAGCCCAGGGCAAATGTGACCCAGCCACCTCGAAGCAGGCCCTGCCCCAGGTCCTCTGTAGCCCTCCTGGGCTGTCCCCCTCTCCCCACACCCCCTACCACAACTTGCCAACAGTGGGGTGGAGAGATGAGACATTCGTCTATGGCACTGGCAGGTGGCTCAGCTGTGACAGACACCTCACAACCCCAAATCATGAGATTGAATGGCTTCCTGACTCACCCCCTCCCCACAACTCTCTGCCATAGGAACTATCTTGGCCTAATTGCTGTCTCCCCAAAATTATGCCAAGCAAGCGTCCATATCTGAGACTCTGCTGAGGCATGTCATCCTCCTGGTTTGCTTGCTTTCTTTCCCTCTGCTTCCTAAATCCCTACTCGCCCTTGAAAATGGATACAATCCATTTCCAAAATCAAATCAACACACAGGAGGTAGCCTGGTGATGGGCAAAGTACCCTGGACAAGATCTGCAATTGAATCCCGGCTCTGTCATTTGCGTTAGCTAGGTCCCCTTGAGCAAGTCTGACTTATCCTGTCTTCATTTTTGTGTTCATCTACAAAATAAGAGTTTGAACTACGTAATTGTAATGGTCTTTCCAGTCCTGGGATTCTTAAATGAATACCTATTAAGGTTTTCTGGGAAGTACTTCTTTTATACCTACTAGGTACTTGGTACCATAAGAAATAAACACATGTAAAAGACACACCTCCTGTCCAGGAACCTGCAATTTCATTGAGTAAAAAGGCATATGAGAATAAAAAGTAAAATTACAGCAAATACTTTCAGCCCTAGTTCAAGATAGCAATATATGAAAAGTCATGAGGCAGTACATGATTAGATGCCAAATGAATTGTGCAGGCAATAATTGCTGTAGGCCAAGGAGTTCAGAGGAGGAGAGAGTGCTAAGGGATGGGCTGGTCACGGAACACTGTACTGAAGAGGTGGGAATTGACGCTGGGCTTGAAGGACATATGCACGCACGGGATTTGCATCTGTGGGAATGACTGGAATGTGAGCCCAGGTAAGTGGACCTTTATGAGCTATGGTGGTCATCAAGGGCAGGGTCAGGGGACAGTGCATCAGCCAATTAGAGTGGAAATGAGATTCATGCTGCGAAACTCAAAGAAAGAAGACTGTAGACAAAAGCAGAGGCTGGGCTGCAAAGGGCTTTAAGAGCCAGACTAAGATGTTTGAATGGCATCCTGTAAGCAGCAAGGCATCAAATGAAGTGAGCTCAGAGTACTGCATTTTGAGAGATCTAACCAGGCAAAGATCTGTAGAATGGATTGGAAGTGAGAGGCACAGGAAGTCAGAAAACCAGAGAGAAAGCGACTGCAGCAGTCCAGGCAGCAGGGGACAGCATCTGAACCAGGGGGGTGGCAGTGAAAATGCAGTGACATGCCAGGCACAGAGAGGGATGGGAGGACAGCCTTGGCCTCTGAAAGGTTATAGACTGGCTGATCACTTAATTTATTTGCCCAACTTGGATACTTTTGAGAGTAAAAAGGGATCCATGACAATCACCCTGGGACAAGAGACTTAGACCAGGATTGTCCTGGGCACACTGGCATATATGGTTACTCTACAGATGAGAGGATGAGAGAGAAGGAAAAGAAAGGTGGACTCCAAGTCTTCAAGCCTGCAAGACAGAAAAAATACAAGAGTTGACAGGGACTATGGGAGAATGGTGGAACGGAGTGGCATAAGCAGCAGAGAAATAAAGGACGAAAGGAGTTTGTTGCAACTGAGTGGCCAAGCAGATTTTGAATTCTTTGAAGACAAGAATTGCATCTTATCTGAATTATCACATAGACATTTGCCAAGTTGAATTGAGACAACAAAGACCTGTTAAATTTAATCTAAAGAGGACTGATTGTTGGGGGGATAAAAAGCAGGATTACCCCTCTCCCCTTGGGTTTGTTTGTTTATATGTACGTTTTTAGAATTTCAGTAGATGTACCTTTTGGCAGGTTTGTCCCCATGGCCATCTGCAGCCTAGGGAAGTCTCATTATGAACTGATGATTCTAACGTGTGCTGAAAACATACATGGGGCATGGAAATGGCCAGTGCTGGCAGGGGACTCAGCAAATCCTGCTCCAAGCAGGATAGAAAAAGCAGGGAATTAAATTCACCCATGCCCTTCTTCCCAACTAAAATGCAGAAAATGAGGCCAAAAGAAAGAGAAAATTCAACCTCAAAAATCAAGAGAGCAGAAATGCAGCCTTCCCATGCCCTGGGCTGATTTGGACTTTTACGTTCAGCAGTCTCTAGTCAGAACGACAAGAGCAACTTCTGCTCTATCTATCTAAGCTGAAGATGAGCACCCAGCACCAGGACTCAGAGAACCCAGGACTTTTCCTTGGATTGCCACCTTCTCCAATTAGGACTCTCTATTCCAGGATCATGCCCACGCTTCTGTAGCAGACACACGGGACTGCTAGTCAGGTGTCATAACATTGTCCAGAATAGGATCTTACAGAGCTCCAGTGACCCAGAAATTTGAGGCAGAAACTAAACATTGGCTATGAATTATCCAGATACCTGTGGCTGCAGTTACTTGATAAAGCTAATCTCCCTAGGAGTGTTGATTACCACTGAGTTAACAGTACAGAGATTTGGGGCAGGACAAAGTTGCCTGGCCCAGCACCTCTGCTTGAGCTGCAAAGAATTTGCTCCCGATCCTCAGAAAGAGTTCCCTCTTGGAACCTTCTGATAGAATCAACTCCGCACGCACATCTCTCTAGCTGATTTAGCAACACTAACATCACAAAAGAGAGAAGATGCTGCAGTTTGCAGTGGCTCTCAAACTTTTTTCCACTGCACACACCTGCAGGTTGCAGCAAGCTCTTGTCAGCTATGCAGGATCATTGCAGCAATGATTCTCTGCCAGGGGTAGGGCCCCCCTGAATAAGTGATCTATCAGAACAGGCTGAGGGGTGGCAGTGTCTTCGAGAAAGCCTTCCCAACCCCTCCAATCCCCAGGCAGGTTCCCATATATCCCACAAAGAGGGGCAGTCCTCCACACTCTCCCACTGAGAATTACTGGACAGAAAACAAGAAGTCAACTTACAAATCAGGAAACTTACCACATACACTAACTTCCTCCGAACATCTACCAGCTCTGTGACTTACCTCACCCCCTTAGCCTTCATTTCCTTACCTCTAAAATGGAGTGGTAATAATAAAAAGCTTGTCTCCCAGGGCTGTTGTAGGATCAAATAAGGTAATAAAAGTGCCTGTGACATACTAGGAACTTAACAAATGTTTGGATTTTAGTTCAACTGACATTAAAACAGTGTGATTAGTGCTGCCATGAAATTGATGTTTTCTTATTAGTGGGTATTTTCTCTGAACAAGACTCCAAATATGATTCTGTGCTATAGACTGAATGTTTGTGTCCCCCAAAATTTATATGTTGAAATCCTAATCCCCAATCTGGTGGTATTAGGAGGTAGGGCCTTTGGAAGGTGATTAGGTCACAAGGGTGGAGCCCTCATGAGCAGGATTAGTGCCCTTGTAAAAGAGACCCCAGAGAGCTTCCTTGCCCCTTCTGCCATGTGAGGTTACAGCAAGAAGAATCTATGAATGAGGAGGTGGGCCCTCGACAGGCACCAAATCTACCAGCAACTTAATCTTGGACTTCCCAGCCTTCATAACTGTGAGAAATAAATTTATGTTGTTTTTAAGCTAGCCAGTATACAGTAATTTGTTATAGCAGTCCAAATGGACTAAGACATTCTCTTTCAGAAGAAATCCAATTGTTGGGTGATAGAGCAGATGGTTACCCCCATGCCCACCTGACCCAAAGCCCTAGGAGTGGCCCATCATCAAAAGGGCAGTAAACAGGGGCCGGCCCTGTGGTGTACTGTTTAAGTCTGGCACACTCCACTTCAGTGGCCCGGGGTTCTCAGGTTCAGATCCCAAGCATGGACCTACACCACTGGTCAGCCATGCTGTGGTGGCGACCCACATATAAAGTGGAGGAAGATTGGCATAGATGTTAGCCCAGGGCTAATATTCTTCAAAAAAATTAAATTTAAAAGGGCAGCAAACAGTTAACATCATACTCAGTAGTGAAAGACTAAAGCTTTCCCCTAAGATCAGGAATAAGACAAGAGGCCCACTTTCACCTCTGCTATTCAAAATTGATTAGAATTTCTGGGCTGGCCCCGTGGCCGAGTGGTTAAGTTCGCGCATTCCATTGCAGGCGACCCAGTATTTCGTTGGTTTGGGTCCTGGGCGCAGACATGGCACTGCTCATCAAGCCACGCTGAGGCAGTGTCCCACATGCCACAACTAGAAGGACTCACAACGAAGAATATACAACTATGTACCGGGGGGCTTTGGGGAGAAAAAGGAAAAAAATAAAATCTTTAAAAAAAAAAATTGATTAGAATTTCTAGCCTGAGAAATTAGGCAAGAAAAATAAATAAAAGCCATCCAAACTGGAAAGGAAAAAGTAAAACAATTTCTATTTGTAGATGACATGATCCTATATACAGAAAATCCCAAAGAATCCACAAGAAAGCTACTAGAGCTGATAAACAAGCAAAGTTGTAGGGTACAAGATCACATGCAAAAATCAGTTGTGTTTCTATACACCAGCCATGAACAACCTGAAAAGGAAATTAAGCAAGCAATTGTTTACAATAGCATCTAAAAGAATAAAATACTTAGGAATATATGTAACCAAGAAGGTGAAAGACTTGCACACTGAAAACTAAAAAAATATTGCTGAAAGAAATTAAAGAAGACCTAAATATATGGAAAGACATTCCATGTTCATGGATACTAAGACTTAATATTGTTCAGATGTCAATGCCACTCAAAGCGATATACAGATTTGTACCAAAATCCCAACAGCCTTTTCTGCAGAAAGCTGATCCTCAAATTCATATGAAATTACAAAGATCCCTGAATATCCAACATAATCCTGAAAAAGAAGGACAAAGTTGGAAAGCTTGCACTTCCCAACTTCAAAATTTACTACAAAGCTAAAGTAATCAAAACAGTGTGCTATGGCATAAGGATTGACATATAGACCAATGTAATAGAATCAAGAGTTCAGAAATAACCCTATACATCTATGGCTAATTGATTTTGACAAGGGTGCCAAGTCCATTCAAAGGGGGAAAGAATAATCTCTTCAACAAATGGTGCTGGGACAACTAGATTTCCACACGCAAAAGAATGAAGTTAGACCCCTACCTCACACCACATGCAAAAATTAACTCAAAATGGATCAACAGCCTAAATTTAAAAGCTAAAACCATAAAACTCATTTAAAAAAATAGGGATAAGTCTTCATGACCTTGAATCTGGCAATGATTCTTAGATATATCAACAAAAGTATAAGCAACAAAAGAAAAATATATAAATTGGACTTCATTAAAACTAAAACCTTTACTCCATCAAAGAGTATTATTAAAAAATAGAAAAGACAACCTGGAGACTGATAGAAAATATTTTCAAATCATGTATCTGATAAGGGTTTAATATCCAGAATATATAAAGAACTCCTACAATCCAACAACAAAAAGACAACTCATTTTAAAAATAGGCAATGCACTTGAACAGACATTTCTCCAAAGAAAATACATAAATGGTCTATAAGCACATGAAAAGATGGTCAACATCATTAGCCATTAGGGAAATGCAAATCAAAACTACAATGAGATACCACTTCATACCTACTAGAATGACTGTAAACAATAACAACAAAATATAACAGGAAATAACAAGTGTTGACAAGGAAATGGAGAAATTGGAACCCTTGTGCTTTGCTGGTAGGAACTTAAAACGGTGCAGCTGCTGTGGAAAATAGTTTGGTGGTTCCTCAAAAAGTTAAACGTAGTATTACCATATGACCCAGAAATCCCTAGGTGCACAGCCAAAAGAATGGAAAATAGGGACTCAGATACTTGTACACCAATATTAAATGCAGCATTATTCACAATAGCCAAAAAGTGGAAACAACTCAAGTGTCCAATGACAGATGAATGGATAAACAAAATATAGTATATACACACAATGGAATATTATTCAGCCATAAAAAGGAATTCACACAAGTGATTCTTGAAAACATCATGCTAAGTTAAACAGCCAGACACAAAAGGACAAATTTATTATAATTCCACTTATACGAAATATCTAGAATAGGCAAATTCATAGAGACAGAAAGTAAACTAGAGGTTACTAGGGGCTGAAGAGAGGACAGAATGGGGAGTTACTGTTTAACGGGTACAGAGTTTCCGTTTGGGGTGATGAAAAGTTTTGGAAATAGATATGGTGATGTTTGCACAACACTGTGGATACAATTAATGCCACTGAACTGTACACTTAAAAATGATTAAAATGGCAAATTTTATGTTATGTATACATCTTACCACAAAAAAAGGATGATAGAAAAGGTAGGGTGTAATTGATTATTTAATTTCTCATGTAAAACTAAATTGAACCCAGAGAGCCTAATCAAAGAGAAAAGCCCAGATTTCTTGCAACCTTAACTCAATAGCTGTAAATGCACAAAGGCTTCACAACAGTCTCTACTCAGACTGAGGCATGGGGCCACTGGGCACAGGACACGGAACAAACTCCAGTCAGGAAGGACCAGGCCTGCTACTTGCTTTCTGCAGAGGTGCTGGAATCAGGTACCCACAAATGGAGTGGGACTCCCCTAAAATGCATTCACTCAACAAATGCTCATTGGGCACCTGTTACATGCCAAAGTACCGCACACACGGTAATCAGTGAATAACCCGCCTGGGGAACTTGTACTTGGCTTGTCCTCTAAGGTCTGAGTAGAAGTGGCTTGGAGCCCTGGACTATGCTCAGCCATCATGATGTCTTTCTTCACAGTTTGTTTCAGATTTCACGTGAAAGGACTATGTAGATGGAAAAGCCTTATACAAGTGTGGGCTGGTGGTGCTATCATTACTATTATTACTTAGGGACTTATTAGGTCTTCTTAGAAGATGCCAGCCTAGCCAGCCTCCAACTCAGGGCCAAGGAAAGTGACCAGATGCTCCTGAGTGTGGGGAGAAGAGGTTCCAAGGAGAGAGCACGGAACAACAGTCAGCCTGTGCAAAGTTGCAGAGGCTCAGGTCTCTACCCCACAAGGAGCCGATAGCTGGAGGTTCGTCTCCCCTGAAGCAGGCTCATTTTCCTCCCTCCACGCTGGTTGGCTCAATGCCCCACCACACAGTAGGGTCTTTGCTCATTATCTTCCTACGGGCATGCACTTGTGTATGGCTCCCCTCTCTCTGCCTAATCCAACCTACCCAAGCTCCCAGGCCTGGCTCCTGAGAAGGAGACAGGATTTCTAATGGAAAAAGTTTAGATGCAGATGGGCCTGGGTTCTGATCCAAACTTACTGGCTGTGGGGCTTGGGCCTTTGCCATCTGTAAAAACAGGGCTAGTCAGACCCACATTCCAAGCCTGCTATACAGTCGTAAGCGCCAAGGGTTTGGCACACCACTGACCTCTTCTGTAAGGTCTCTCCTGATCCCTGCAGCCCACTTGATGTCTCCTTCGTCGGACAGCCTCACTCTTATTAGTGGCTCTCATTTGGTAATGCATCCTCTCTGTCCTGTAACATCTCTTGTGATGAACCACTCCCGTGCATTGTTACGTAACTCTTCCAAAATAATTTAACTTTCCATGTTTTCATGCTTATCTCCCCACTCCAACTGTAAGCTCCTTCACGTAGAGACCAAATCTCATCATCTTTTGTCTCCCTCCACGGTGACTAGCACTCAGTGGGTGCTAAATAAATTGAAAATATATTTGAACAAATGGAGGGTCCGCAGGCAACAGAGGAAAACCCCACAGGAAACAGAACACATTCGGCTGAGAGTAATAGCCCATTCATGGTCTCTGCTCTGGACGAAACTGTTCCCTGCCATACTGGCACTTGATGAACACTGCATTCATGAGTGAATGAAACCTGCTGATGCCCCCAGCACATTAAGGTCCACTGTAGTGTGGCCAATCCAGGAGAATAGTTGATCTGAAGAAAATCATCTCTTCTTGTGAGTTTTAGAATGTCCTTGGAAATGGTGTTTATCTTCTTGGTTTTGTCTGACCATTAAAAAAGAGTCAACATAAAAAGTTCATTTAAAAAAAATTCAATGTCTCATGAGCACAGCTCACCATCCATTAGGGAAAGGTGGCCCAGGAATCGGCTACACAGGGGCAGAGGGTAGCTGGCCAGGAATTTAGGATATGTCAGCAACAGTCCACAAAGCAGACAATCCACTGTCAGAAACCAGACTTGTCACATGCTGCAGCCCTCATGTACCATGTTCCTTGGAGCTTTAAGGATTCCCCAGCCTCTTGGGCCAGGAGGTCCTCTGGGCCTGGGGCAGGAAGTGCTGGGCACTAACCATCGGTCAAGCCTCAGATGAGTCACGACCTCCTTGGTCTCCAGCTCCTCATCTGAGAGAAGGCCAAATTAGACCCAAGGCTCCCCAACTTCCCTCCCACAAGTTTCATTGATTCCAATGAGCCTTCCTATTTTCCAGAAAGTCAAATGAGTCAGAGAAATGGGAAAGAGACATATTGAAAGCCCCTGGAGTCTGGCCATCAGCCTAGCATTAAGTGCAGGGACAACAGCAGGTCACCTGTCTCCATCTTTCTCCTCGCAAAAAAAACCCAAGGGTCCTTCACAGGCCCCTCCCCAGAGCTGCTGCCAGGCCAAGACACTGCCATGGAGCAGGCCAGGTGCAGCTGACTCGGAGAAGGTGGGGAGGCCTCATCCCAGCCCAGCCTCTTAAAGGGAAAGGAAGTGGCTACTTCTTCCCATCCCATCCTCAACACTGGGAATAGAGGTAATGGCTCAGATAGCCCATTATATGTAACACCTATCATGTGTCAGATGATCTATAGGCATTAGGCCATCTGAGCCCCAACACAACATCATGATATAGTCATTATAGTCCCCATTTTTACAAATGAGGACCCTGACACTCAGGTTAAGATGCTTGGCCAAAGTCAAGCTGATAGTACACAGCAGATGTGGGATTTGAACTCCCGTCCATCGGAAGCCAAAGCCTTTTCCCTTTCAATTAGGCTCTCTCTTACTTCTGTCTATCACCAGGAGATTCAGAACCCAAATAGAGGGAGCAATGGGGCAGCCTTTAGTTGGTGCATGAGCCCCAGCCCCACGACATCCTCTCCCTCCTGACAGATTCATAGGGCAATAAACTGCCCCAGGTTGCCTGGGACTGAGGGGTTCCCTGGACATGGGACTTTGAGCACTAAAACCAGTACAGTCGCGGGCAAACCAAGATGGTTGGCCATCCTTTAACTGAGGTTTCTTTGTGCCTTTTGGCTCCAAAAGAAAGCATATATATTTTCTGAATGCAAACATAATCGAGGGACATTATCAATGATTCCCTCTCTGAGTAGGAGAATAGCTTCAGGCCTGTCCCCCAGCACAGCCCCAAAGGCCCAGGACACACAAAGAAACCTTCTCTCTGTGTCCCTGCTCTTGGCCAAGACCACGAGTAGCCAGTCTGGGCGGAGATGGAGCTTGAGGGAGGAGGACAGAAGAGGAGGTGCTCGGTACCTGAAGCCAACTGGGCCAGATGCTTTCGAGACATTGCCCCACCACATGCTCACTACAACCCCATAGGAAGGGACAATAATTAGCCCATTTTACATATAGAACAGCCACAATCTTGGAGACCACTTAGAGGGTCTGCTCAGAAGTCCCCCAAACATTTAAGAAGGCTGGATCCTGAGGGTCTTGTCCAGGAGGCTCCTTACCCAGGAATCGAGGCAGAATCCCCATGACACAAGCACATGGGGAATGGTTTCTATGGGGAGGCAGGTCAGGCTGTGCCAGGCCCTCATCCATCCCGCATTGGGCAGCCAGTGGAGGACCTCACTCGTGTCTGTCATCGCCAAACATGTGCATCAAGGGAGGACAAGCCTCATCCCCACTCCATGTCCTTCGCCCGGCACTCCTAACCACTGTCCCCTGCCACGGGAGGATGGAAAACCAAGAGGGCAAAGCCTGTCTCCGGCTATCCAAACACTCCTCTTCTAATTCGGGCAGCATCTCCTCCAGGAAGCCGCAGTGTCAAGGACTACTCCAGCCTGCAGGGCAACCTCCTTCCCTGACCTTGTAACCCCTTTCTCTTCATGCTGTACCTTGCATTCTTGTCTTGTGCTATTTATCATTTAACTTAATATATAAGAGGATGAGCACGGTGAGAGACCACCTGGGTTCAAATCCTGGTTCTCCTAGGATACTAGCTGTGTGACTGTGAACAGGTGGCTTAACCTCTCTGTGCCTCAGGTTACTCAAATGTGAAAGAGGTAGAGCATCCACCTCAAAGAGTGGTTGTGAGAATTAAATGAGTTAATAGGCAAAAAGTGTTTAGAATGATGCCTGGTACATAGTGAGCACTCAATAAATGCTTGCTATTATTATTATTTTAATATTAATATCGTAGTTAGTGAAGCACAGTCTCCCTAGCTAGACTAGAAGTTCCTAGAATGCAGGACCAGCAACTGCTACTTCCTCGCATTATTCCCCACATTAGGCAGACTCCCACCAAGGAAGAGCTGTATAATCACTCCCTGTGGATGGACCTTTGCAGAGGACTGACAGCTCATTCACTCTCCCTCCTGGAGCTGGGAGAGAAGCATGTCTGCCTGTCAGTTGCCAATGGACATCTTTGCTAACACCCGCAAAGATGGCCCCAAAATGTCTCCTATTGAGATGAGCAGCAGCAACAGAGATCTTGGAATGACGCTCCAGGAGCAGAATTCAAGGAAGCCAGAGCCCTCTGGCTACCGCCTCCCCCCACCCCCGGCAGTTGGGGGCCCACAGAGCAAACCCCTCCTCTCCCAGGAGCTGTGTCATGCCGAAAAGCCAAAACTTCGTAGAACAAGTCCTGGTGTGAATCCCAGAGGCCCCAGATCTCATCCTAGCTCTGTGCTCTGTCACCTTTCACCAGCCCCTTAACCTCTCTGGGCTTCTGTTTACTCAGTTGTTAAATGAGAGGGTTGTTCAAAAACTAATTACTTAGTTCCTTCCAATTCTGAAGTTTTGGGAGTCAATTTCAGAGGAAGGGAAAAGCATGAATGAACCTAAAAAGTCATTTCACCAGTAACTACCCCTTCTCATTCATTCATTCATGCATTCCACAAACATTGGCTGGGCTTTACTCTATACAGGCACTGTTCTGGATTATAGCGATGAAAAAGAAAGAGGCCAAGTCTGATAATTACTGGAGATAAAGGGGGTAGGGAGAGCCAGGGATGAGAGAAAAGGGATTTCTTTTTCTTTTTTTCCACTGAGGAAGATTTGCACTGAGCTAACATGTGTTGCCAATCTCCCACTATTTTGTATGCGGGTCGCCACCCCAGCATGCCACGAGCGGTGTAGGTCCACACTGGGAACCGAATCCGGGCTGCCAAAGCGGAGGGTGCCAAACTTGCTCACTACGCCAGCGGGGCTGCCAAAGCGGAGGGCGCCAAACTTGCTCACTACGCCAGCGGGGCTGGCCCGGGGATTTCATTTTCCATAGGGCCTTCAGGGAAGGCCTCGCTGAGAGGACATCAGAGCCGACACCTGGAAAAACCCAGGGAGGAAGCCAGGTGGGAAGCTGGGGAAAGCGTGGTCCAGGCAGGGGGAAGAGCAAGTGCAGAGCCTGGAGGAGGAAGGAACAGGCCCGACCCCTTGCAGTTACACAGCGAGTCTGGGGCGCGTGGGCTGGGGCAGAGTGGGCAGAGTGAGTGAGGAAGACAGTGACCACAGCCGAATGCGAGGTGGAGACTCAGCCAGGTAAGGACTCTGGCTTTTACTCAGTTAGGAATCCAAATCATTAAAGCTTTCACAGAAATGAATTTGACTCTGCTCACTTAGGCGGCTGTTCATTTTTACCTCCTTCCTCTCCACCACGGACCTGCAGTCCATTTATGATTTTTATTATCATTATTTTCATTTGGGGGCAGAAAAACTGAAGCTTGGAGATATTTGTTCCTCTCCCCAGGCCTACAGCCAAACTCTAGCCTGGTCTCCATCTCAGAATCTCAGACAGGCTTCTCCCACCTCCCAGAGGTGCAGCCTGGTCTAGAGTCAGACTCCTCCAGTTCTTCCCCGACTTCTTCCAAGGTGTCGCTCTGTGATGGCACCTGATCCTGTCACCCTGCCCCAGCCCCCAGCCGTCTATCCACCCCTCCCCTCTCCTCAGGGCCTTCACACCCACTGTTCCCTCGCTGGAACACCCTTCCCTTCCATCTTCATTCACGGTGTCCTACTCTCCCTGCAGGCCTCAGCTCAGACGCCACTTCCTCAGAGGCCTTCCCTGCTCCCTGAGTGATACCTTCCCGTTGAACGCTCTCATGGTTTCACGTTCTTCCCTTCAAAGCTCTTAGTACACTTGTATTTTCATATTTATTGGCTTTTTGTTTTTTTGTTTTTGTTTTTTTTTTTTTTTGATTAATGCCTGTCTCCTCCATCGGACTGTAAACTCCAACAGGACAGAGGCTACGTCTATTCTTGCTCACCTCTCTATCCTGGGCACCACAACAACGCCTGGCACATACTCAAGGTCCCCAATAAATACTTGCAGAATAATTGAATGAAAGAAGGAATGTGCGCCCTAGGCCTCCTGTTCACTGTGCCCCCTGGGGGCACACAAAACAGGACAAGGTCAGGGTTCTTTGGAGGGCCCTGCAAGGGTGGCCGGAGCCATGAGCTAAGTGGGGAGGGGACAGAGCTGGAAGGGGAAAGGCCTGCGTCTACAGAGTCCCTGATATCACACTGGACACTCCACATGGGTTATCTCATTTCATTGTCATGGCCACCACTAGAGTTGAGAATTACTAACCTATCTTATAGCTAAGAGAACTGAGGCTCAGGAAGTTAAGTTTCCCTAGGTCACACTGCAAGAGTGTACATAGTCAAACATAGTCTTTCTGATTCCAAAGTCTGTGCTCTTTCTGCTCTGCCCCAACTACCCTGGTCCGGGCAGTCTCTAACCCAGCTCTGTCATTGATTTCCTGTGTGACCTTAGGCAAGTTACTGCCCTCTCTGAGGTTCATTTTCTCCATATATAAAATACAGAGGTTGGAATAGATGTTCCATGTCCTTTCCAGTTCTGAGATCTCATAACTTTAAGATTCTATGCTTCCAAATCTATAAAGTCAAATCATGGGTACTAAAGGACCTAGCTCAATGTCAAGTACATAGTAGATGTTTCATAAATACTCATTTCATCCCTCCCTGCCTGCCTCCCTCCCTTCCTCCTTTCCTCCCTTTCTTCCTCCCAATTCCCATTTCAAAGATTCTCTGCTTCACATCCCTCTTTGAGGCACCTGTGCTATCCTGGTTCTTCTGGGAGACCCAGCGCACTGCCTGCCCTGCCTCCAGGGAGACCCCGCCAGGCTCCGACACGGTGTCTCCAGCGTCAGACAGCCATTCTAGCCATGTTCCCCAGAGAAGCCACGGCCTTCCTGCACCCCACTCCCTCCTGCCTCCTGAAGGGGTGCTTTGGTCTGTGTCCAGCACTGTCGGGGGAGAGAAGGAAGTGACAGGAAAGAACTCACACATACTGAGTACTTTCTAGAGGCCAGGGACCAGGCCAGGCTCTTTGCTGTGTTATTTCATTTAATCCCCTGCAAAGAATCATTTTATCCCCATTTCACAAAAACGAAGAAACTAAGGGCTCAAAGAGGTTAATAAATTGCCCAAGATCACACATCCAGCGAGTGGCAGAAGCTGGGCTCTAACACCTGCTGATCCCGAGGCAGGTTCCCTTTGCTGGGCCAGGGTGCCTCAGCTCAGGCAAGGAGCCACTCCGCACCATTGCCGATCTCCTTGAAAGCACCTTTTCTCTTCATATCTATGTGACTCTGGATGTACAGCCCTAGTGACGTAAGCCCATCAATGTCTCTCTGGCCACCCCCTCTTGCCTCTCCTCACTGCCCCCTCTAAGGTACCAGACTACAAAATATTTACAAACTGTCCCCCGTGTTTCCAGAAGGATGGCACAGCCTCAGCCACTGCACCAAGGAAACAACGTCAAGAAGTTGACTCCATCCCATCTAGGGAAAGGGCCCAGATCTTCCAAAGAATACGGTTCTCCCGCTGGTACTGAGACGGAAGGGTGAGCCTTTCGTCCCCAGCTCACAGCTGCTGCCCATGAGGGCTTTCTAGAAATAGACCCAGGTAAGACATGAATGTGGACATCACCAGGTACCCCCAGATATGATCAGCGCCCTAGCCGGGGCTGCAGGAAGAATGGGGAAAGGATGCCTGCATGTTCTAAAGGCTCCTCCTGAAAGCTCTGCCCTCGAGGAGTGCCGTGTGGTGAGCTGGGGGAAGGGGAGAGTGGGAACAGTATCAGCGCGCTCCGCGAGGCAGCATGGACAGCAAACTCAGGTGGGAGCAAAATCTCTGGCAGGATGTTCCTGGTGCCTGTGTCTTCCTCTCGCTTGTTCTGCCCTCGCCTGGGATGGAAAAGGAGCCCCAGGGACGGAGGGCTTGGCTGACCCTCTCCCTGGGAAGGGCCTCATCTGAGGGACAGAACTCTGCATGGGGTCAGGCAAGACAGCCCAAGGTGACTAGACCCCTCGCCTAGCTCACTGCAAATCTCAGCTGGAACCTCGTGTTCTGAAGGACGCCCTCCAAGACCCCCAGAGGAGGGTACACTCCCTGTCTATGCTCTCATGGCCCCCGGGACTTCTCCATGGCTCTTATCGGGGTTTCACTAACTAATTACTTACAGAACTTCAGTGCCACGTCCCCCAAGGACTGTGAACTCCACTGGCAGGGAGCATGTCTGTCTAGCTCACGGTCATATGCCCAGTACCTCCATAGAATGTGCTCAATAAAAATCTATCGATTTGGCGGAATCCAAGGCCTGGTTCAGGCTGATGGGACCTGGAAGAGGCCAACCCCCAACACCAGACCCCAGAGGGCCCTGGCACTGGATTAGATGGGAAAACACAGGCGAGAACAACCATTGGCACATAGTAGGCACGCAATTCAGGTTTGCTGACTCTGCCAGAATCTGGAAAACCACCCCCAGGGAACCAGTCATCCTGCCAGCTTTTAATCCCTTAAACGTGGTTGTCATCACTCTGAGTGAGTATGAGAGGGGGTGTGTATTTGCGTGTATGCTCTACTTTAAACTAATAAGAAACATAGAGTCTGTGCCAACTGATTTTCTCCCCACACATTACACACAAAGCCCTGTGTAGGCGCTTTCATTCATGTTGATATAACGTGCAGAACACATCCACATACATTAGCTCAGCCCCAACAGTAGGCCTCATCACCACCATTTCTCTGATGCAGAAAGTGGGGCCAGCTTTTAAGGTCATCCAGTGAGCACACGGCTGAATCAAGGTTGAAACCCAAGCCCTGTCTTGTTCTACTCTGGCCCGCCTCAGTCATCCTTCCTGTCACAGCTCAGTGTCATCACCCTTCACCTACCCAAGCCAGGGCCCTCTGTCTTCCATTGAGCTGTGTGTGTGTACTGGACCATGGGGCCTGAGGTGGGAGGGAGATGGAGAAAGAAGGCAGCCAGGAACACAGCAACTTTCCCCCAAACATGCAACTCCCTGAGCAGCAGCAAGCTGGGCTGGAAAGACCCCTGGATCCAGAAACAGCTGTGTGACCTGGGACAAACTCGCTTACCCCTCTGAGCCTTACTTTCCCTCCAGGCTTCGTGGTGATGAGTGGATAAAACACAGAGGTGAGAGCTCCCAGCACAGGGCCCAGCACATAGTGAGGGAGCCTCCACTCCTCTGTGGCCTTGCACAGCTACCCAGCAATCACAGAGCTCAGGACATACCCTTCTCCCTTGATCTACAAGTGAGCTGTGGCAGCCTGTCTCTTTCCTTCCGGGAAGAATCGCAGTTGGGCAGGGATGCCAGCACCAGGACTCTGAGCAAGAAGAATGCCAGAGAAGCTCCCTCTTCCCTGCCAGCAGCCAACGGCACTCCCCAGAGTACAGCCTGGGGATGAAGTTCTCCTTCAATCCCTCCCTTCCAAATCCCATGGAAATGACTTTGAAAAGTATTCCAGGAGACAGATGTCCAGCTTGGAAAGGGGCTTTCCCAACAATCTGCAAGTCAGCAGGAGGTGGCAGTCCCCATCTCACTGCCACTAAGAGGCTCTTAATGGCTGAGGGTGCCTTCTCAAGGAGAGCGGTGCCAACGCAGGGAAGAAGTCATTTTCTCTGGGCATGGGCTCCAGGGAAGGCTGGGGAATCCCCTCGAGCTCCTGGCTTTCCTCTAGAATCACACCCACAAGCGAGCCAGCTCTCTCCTCCCAGAGCTGGGAGAGGCGTGGTGGGAGAGGGGCCAGGAGAGGGGCAACAGGGCAAGACCACCACTTCTACATGGGCCACAGGAGAGCAGCCGTCTTGAGCTCCCATTCCACCGGGCTCTCCTGCTTGATTTCTGTCCCCGTGGTCCTCCTGGAGACTGGAGGACTCAGAAGGGCCCCTCTCAACAGGAGTTCTCCCAGCCCCTGCATCCAGATAAGTGAGGCCCAGCTGCCACTACATCTCCCCATCCCCCCGCCTAGTGGGAGTTAGACAGGCTAGCACCAATGGGCTAAATGTCCCTTGGGTCCCACCACCTTCTCCAGACTCACAGTGTCTCGCGGTCTGGACCAAACACTTTAGCATGTACAGCCCATAGAGTCACAGAACAGCGGACCCAGGAGGGGCCTTGAAGATAATCTAACCTCCTCATCATATAAAATGAGGATGCTAAGACCCAAAGAAGTTGAGACGTGTCAAAGGTCACCCAGCTTGTTCTCAGTTTGACTTGCGTTTGTTTGGGCTCCCAATGATCCTGTAGCTCCCAGAGGAAAAGGCCCTGGGTCCCACGCAGCACACTGCTGGGTATTCATGAAATAGTGGGCTCAGGCCATGCTGTTGACAGATGGATGGATCACCAGGGAGGGCTCAGGAGTAAGAACAAGCGCCTGTCACCATGGGGCCCTGGGTACACACCCCGAGTCTCTCTGGGCTTCTTCTCTCTGCCTCTGACCTAGAACTAGAACTCCCAATCCACACCGAGCGTGGCCTCACCTGAGAAAGTGCAGGAACACCCTGTACTCCCAGGCCTCGGAACAGAGCAGGGCTCAGTGACAACCGACTGTCGGAGGGGGACAGGTAGAGGGACCTCTGGGAGTGGGGCTCACTCTCTGTACTCTACCACATTCCCACTGTGCTAGCCTGGAATCAGAGTTAGCAGGCCCCATCACTCACGGCTAAATGTCCCTCAGCGTCTGTCAGGACTGTGAGCGGAGGACATGGGTGTGCGCCCCGAGGACGTTCTCTTCGCCCCAGGGTCCCCGGGCGGCTTACAGCCTGGCAGGAAGATGGAGGCAGGCAGGCTGCGCAGCAGCTCTCCCACCAGCACCCACTGCCATTACTACACCTCCCTGCCCCTGAATCTACGTCCACCTCTTTGCGCTGGCCAGCCCAGCCCCACCTGTAACGGAAGGCTTTGTGAAAGTGAAAAAATAGATCTTCTTCTAGGTTTTGGTTTCCATAACAGCCGGTAGCATTTGACAAACAAAAGGATGGGTGATGAGGGAGGAGGTTCAGCTGGTTCCTTTAAAGAGATTCTCAGGAGAGGAATAGGTGGGGCTCAGGGTAAAGCTCTCAGACCCAGCAAGGTGCTCGCTCTGTCTCCAAAAGGCTAGAGAAAGGATCATCACTGTCACAGGGAGACCCGGGCTGCCCTAATCAACGTGCTTCCCCGTAAACAGGCAGACACATCTGCATTGCCTTCCTGGATCTGCCACTCATCCCCCTCCCCGAGCCCCAGTTCCTGTCATTTGTAAGATGATACAACAACACCCATTTCACCTGCTTCACAAAAATCGAGAGGCTCAAATGAGAGAGCACGTGAGAATGTGCTTTATTAGGAAAGAAAATTAATATTCACCATAAGCTTACCATGTGCCAAGCACTTTCAAATATTTTCTTCTAGAATTTTCACAACACTCCTATGTGCTCTGTAGTATTATTACCCTGACTATATAGCTGAGAAAACTGAGGCTCAGAGAGGTTAAGTGATGTGCCCAAGGACACACAGCCTAGTAGTAGTAAAACCAGGGTCAGAACCCAGAATCTGACTCCAAAGACTGTGTTCCTTCTCCCAACACCACACTGTCACAACAAAAGAAGCAAGCATTGCTTTTTATGAGGGGGCCAGTGAGTCTTGAAACTGAAAATGCTGCCCTCACGAAGCCACCCCTATTGCTAGGACACATCCATTGGAAGCCATCAGGCAAGTCAAAGCCAAACCCCTCCTACTGTCTTAAGCCCCTATCACACAAGGTCAGTCCAGGGGCCCAGCCCTCACAGTCCGTGCCATTGTGGCTGTATGTTGTCACGACGCCCGCCTGGTGGTGGTGGTGGTTTCAACAATTGCCTAGTCATGAAGTAATTCAGTTGGGAGGAAACACAGAATCATGGAACTCTGAGCTGAAGGGGACCCCTGAGAGCAAGTGCAAGCTCCTCATTGGATAGTTAAGGGAAGTGACATCTAGAGAAGGTCAGTCACTTGTTGAAGGTCACACAGCGAGTCAGTGGCCAAGACTAGAGCAGAGTCTACCATCCCTTGACTCCCAGTCCAAATGCCTGTTCTCTCCACATCCCGACCACTCTGCCATCACTCAGCTTCGTGGTCCTGGCAAGGGCCAGGTGTGGGCCTATGGTCTCTGCTCTTCTGACTTAGGAAGCAGGGATGCTAGGTAAGAGTTGTGTTGCAGCCAGGAATGACGTTAGTTGGTTGGCATCACGCACTAAGTCATTAGCCCAAGTTCTACCCATAGAGATGTCAACATGAAAAGTCCTCCCAGAAATCCCTCAAGGTGTGAAAGAAGCCAGGTGTAGATGGCACTCTGGAGGCAGGTGCCCACTTGTCCCCTGGCACGTCAGAGAGTGCTGACCTCTTCACTCTAGTTCAGGCGGCACCCCCAATCCCCATGATAGCACCTGAACACCGTGACCTGGAGAGTCTCGTGTGTCACCCGCTGTGGCCCCACTCACCAGTCCCCACTCCCCACCCGCTCCAGCAGCACTGCTGAGAGCTCACCTCCTCTCAGAAGGCCGCCCTGGCCACCCGACTCTGTCCTGGTCACTTGGCAGCATCCCATCCCACTTTCGCCTCCTTTAGTTCACAACTGATTTGTGCCTCTTTTCATGTCACCTCAGCGTGTCCGCGTGTCATCCCTTACGTGTTTGTGTGTCGTGTTTTTCCACCCCTAAACTGTGAGGACAGGGTCTACGTATCTATTTCTACCATAGCCCCTGCCAGGGTCTGCACACAGTGGGCAGCACTAGGCCACAGTGTGACCAGCTCTTTTGTTCAACACTAGATGTTGGTTCCAGTGACCCATGCAAGGCCCAGGCCACAACCTGGGAGAAGGAAAAAGGAAGGGGAAAGGGGAAGCTGGGTAATCCGCCAACTAGATGCTCAGACCAAAATAACGTGAGGAGGAGAAGAAACTTGACTGCGTCACTCCCACGAGTCAGACACCGTGCCCGGGTACTTCACCAACGCTCTCGCCACAATCCTTTGAGCTACACACTTTTATTTTTCCCACTTCACAGATGGGGAAACTGGATCAAAGGTGTTAAACAACTTGTTTAAATTCATACGATTGATTAGTACCCACTAGAGCTGGGCTCTCGGTGCAGTTTTCCAATGCTGACCCCACAGTCTGCACTAACCCTATGGCAAGCAAGCCCCTTGAGGACAGTGACTTCATGGTTACATGTGTTTGCACTGTTTGTTTTTGCTGCTGTATCCTCAATGCCTAGGACTGTGCCAGGCACACAGGAGACACTATAAATATTTGCTGAATGAAGGAACAAAGGAATGAATGAATACCACGCTGCCTCTCCCCAGCAGGACAGAAGAAGGGCTCGTGATGGCAGGTTACTGGGCTCTGTGTCCAGGAGTCTTGGACAACTGTTTGTTCCTTCTCTCCACCCAGAACAGTACCCATATACTAAGGTTCCTCCCAAGGCCACGTGGAGGATGGCTGGGTTTACCGGGCATGGGATGGAGGTGGGCGTGGAAGCATAAACTGAACACAAAAGATTAGATCCTAAGGAGGTGGGGATTTAAAAGCATTCTTTAGTGCTCTATGACCTGCTAATTCTGTGGCCACTCTCCAGCCCACTTGGATCTGGCCTTCCCCCACCCCAGGGCTCGCTCATCCCCACAGGGTACCCCCACCACCTTAACTGAGCTGTACTGAAATTGGCCACGTTCCTATTAAGCAGAGAAACTAACTGTTACGCCACCCACTCCAGCCCCATCCGAACCCTCAAGAGTCTGCTCTGGGCCCCAGGGCCAGCTGCTTTTCTCCACATTCCAGCCAAAAATAATACAAGAACGAAGCTGTTTGGTGGAGACTTAATCTAATCTTCATTGCTTCAGTTTTAAAATATCCTGCCTGGTTTAGGGTTTCTTATTACACACAGGGATGTGTTTTTAGTGAGATAGGTCTTAGCAGAAATGTCCTTCTTGTAATTAGAAACCCAGGCAGGCAGGGCCTGTGGTGAGGCATGGAAGCCACACAGCAGATCCCCCTGAAGACAACACGTTTGCAGCAAGCTCTTCCCGAGCTGAGCTGCCCGGGGGCTTGGTTCTCCCTCACTCCTGGGGGTCTGGAAGGAGGAAAAGCCAGAGCTCTGGTAGAAGGAGTGTGCCTTCCACCTCTCATGCATTCTCTTAGCACAACTGTTACTCCTTCGACCCCCATCCCGCCGTCTCCCAGTTCTCACCCTCAATCAGAATGGAGACTAAGATGCTGCCCGAGACTGCTGGAGGATATATGGAGGAAAAAAATTACCCCAAGAAATCCCCATGGACGAGGGAGAATTAAAGGCAAGCATTCCACTGGAGCCACGTCTCCAGAATCAGAGCTGGCTTAGAAAAATCAGGCACCAGAACAGAAGGAGTCTCCAAGTGTGTATGCACTTTTGTATAAGTGCCGGGTGTAACTTCTTGGGCTTTTTGGCCCAGAATCTTCTTTGATCTGCCAGCATGGAGACTGCTAATCGAGGTTCAGGCTGCAGCTAGCTCCAGACCAGTGCCCATCCCCCGAGCCCCACCAGATGTCACACACCAGTCAGGGGTCAGGCCTCTTCCCAATGGCGAAGAGAAGAGGCTGAATTTCTAAGTCAGATTCTGTGTTCATGTGATGCTTGAAAGCTATTCTAGGTAGCACCACTGGGAATAAGCATGCTAGTTCCCCCAACTCAGCCTTAATTGTCCCTCTTGATTAAATGCAGGTGGTTTTTGGAATCACAGCAGGGGTTTCAGATTCTAGGATGTAAACAAAGGCAGCAGTTCAGCCCCTTCACCCAAGTCTAAGAACTCCTGAGAGCTGTGGGGAAAGGCTCTGGAGCCAGCCAGGGAAAGAAAACACAGTGAAGAATGTGACTCTGCTGAGAAGCCTTCTCTCTCCCGTGTCCTTTATCATTCAGCACGTGTTCAGTGAGGGGTTCATGGAGGAGTCCCTCCTCATAGCCTGACGAGGAATTCGTGCCATACGTTCCACTTTACAGATGAACAAACTGAGATCCAAAAGCTATGTGACCCGCTGGAGTCATGTAGACAGACAGTAACAGGGTATAAAACTGCCAGGCCCCCAAATTTCAGCCTCAACACTGGCTCAGCATGCTGACCTGCCAACCTTAATTATCTCCTTCCTCCCTTTCCCAACAGGTATTAGATTTAATTAAATTAGCAGATCCCCATCGCAACAAGCCTGGCCATGCAGCCTGGACAGAGCCCAACCAGTGCAGCTCCTTCCTCTAAATTCTGCTTCTCAATATAATTCAGTCTTCAATAAGCCACGGGTCTCACGTGAAGTGTTTTCTACAAAGCATGGCGCATTGGCTAGAATCAAGGCTAACGGTGGTTCATGATGATTTCATTTTCCATATAACTTCCTCTGCGTCTCCTCTGTGGCATCATTTTCACCCTCTCCTTACTCTGATCTGCATTTTAGTTGATCCAGACACTTTACTTCACATGCCGTCACCTCTAGCAGTTGCATCACACATTTATATATATCTTACAGCATCACAGTCCTTGTGCCACGCAGCATAGGAAAAAGGAAAACTTACAACAGCATTTCTCACCTTCCTCCAACTAATTTAGAAAACGTGCTCCAAATTAAATAAATCGGGAACAAAAGTCTGAAACTGGAGATAGAATTTCAGAAGGGGGGGGGGTGTGCCTAAATAAATAGAAAGGAAATCTTGCAACATGTTGGAAGCCTGTAAATTTTATGGGTTGTTTCTTTAATAAAAACAAATTCAATTGCTAACAACACAGTATTATTAAGCCGCTAACATTTAAAAATCTAATTTGGCCTGCTCTGCTGCTATTTGTGTCGCACACTGCATTCATCCAGAGTAAGGAAGTCAGGTTGATAGGTTTGGTTTGGTTTCTAAACCAGGCTAACAGAGACCCCTTTAAAACCCGGCCTTTTTGCTTCCTAGGCATGCCTTGGTCCCTAATGAGTTACAGCCCCAGGTTGAAGATGGACATGGCAGAAAGAAATTTAACACACACTCTGGAGCACCCATAAACATCAAGGCCAAGGGAGAGGAGGCATGTTTCCAGTTAAGCTAGAACTCCATGAATTCAGGATTCTCCACTCACAAGACAGTCATTCTCCTTATTTCATCACTAACTTACTTCAAATGTGTTTATACAATTTATTGCTACTGAACTTCCAGGCAACTGGTGTAGAGTTAATGAAACCCAGCTTGGAGAAGCTTTGAGCTTTGAACAACTAACCACAGTTTAAATGGTTATGACATGCGGTCAAAGCCACAGCCCAGCCCCATTGCAGTTTCTGTGTTAGGACCTAGTCAAAAACCTTGTCATCTCACCTTTTGTGCCAAATAGATTGAAAAAGGAAAAAGCGCTGAAAAACAGCCTTCCATGTTTCTTCTCAAGGTTCCCAGCCGCTCTCCCTGACATTTTAACACATCTATCTTACTAAATGCAAGGCAAAGCTCCTCCCCCAGCCTCCGAGTAAATATTTTAGTTGCAGTTTGAATTGGCAGTCAGTTGAAATCCTGAAATCCAGTTTGAATTTAATTGAACAGGGTCAGGCCTAAAGAAAGCAATGTTGAGAGGGGGTATAACTGGGAGGTAACAAGCAACATTTGAAGTCAGGCTCAGTGAAAGTCCAAAAGGCAATACAGAAATGTACAGCTGACACTGGACTGGAAAAGAAGTCATCTTTCTGAATTACTTGGACATCGATTTTTATTAATCCTTATTGTCACATGGCATCCTCCCCACTGGAGAGGGAACTCCAGGAGGCTCCCTCTTTTTAAACAGACCCATTTTGGAAGAGTAAAGGGGAGGGACTGGATTTGCCACGGCCGCACAATAAAAGCCCTTTTGGAAAGCAGCACTTTCATTAACTTAAAGCAATCTATAGACTTAAAAGCAGAGAGCAGTAAACTCCCAGAAAGGATCATAAAACAGCCAGTCTCAAGTTGGGTACACTTCAGTGCAATTTGCACGAGGCATTTTACTGTGAGTGGTGGCCGGGCCCATCTCCCTCCAGTAACCCCCTGCCCCTTATTCTGAGCAGCTTCTCTTTCTCTGAGCTTTCCTGCCTTTCACGCTCACAAAGGGGAGGCGGTGACCGGGGAGTCTCCGTGGGGTCACGGCTCCCTCCCGCCCTCGGGCTCTCGGCGGGAGAGAGAGCGCACGAATTCCAAGCCTGCAAAACAACAGCCTTGGAGCTCCGCCGCCGGGCGGTCGCCGCGCCCCAGGCCGCAGCGGCCACTCGTGGGTCGCGCGTCTTCTGCGTCCCGGAAGCACCGTCCGGCTGCCCCAGCGAGGGGTGCGAGGGGTGCGGAGGGCCGGGAAGGTGGGCTCAAGATTGCAAGGAGGAAATTTCAAATATTCCACCCGTACACCCCCAACACACTCTGCTTCCCTAGTTGCCCAGAGGGATAACCTCCCTCCCGGGTCGGGACTTCTCTCCCATCCCCCGAACTAGGCCTCAGCCCTGGGGGGTGCGGCTCGAGTGGGAGATCACGACTCCACAAAGAGGGGACCCCCCTCCCTTCCCCCAAGGTCCTGAAGCCTCGGGAAAGCCAGAATGGCAGGGTAAGAGGGAGGAGGGCTAGGGCTTTGCGTAATATATCTTGTGTTTGAACACCAACATTTTCTCAGATTTGGGGAAAGGGGTCGCCTAAACCTGCTTAAAATGAGAAGCTTTTGACTTCCACCAGTTGGAGAGCATTTGAAATCCGAAAAGTCAACACGATGGAGAAGTCCCGGGACAAGTGGGCCGAGGGTATGGGACCCGGAGCTCCCTCTTTTCCAGGCGGAACGTAGCACAGGCGGCCGGGCATGCGGGCTGCCGGGCTGGGGAACACCCGCAGCGCCTGCGGGTCAAGAGCTGATGGCTCAGGACAGGACGCCGGAGTTCGAGCCCGCCCTGCCCTGGACCTCAGCCCCGACTCCCCAGGCCCGATGCGCCACCTCGCTGCTGGCGCCCCCAGCACAGGCAGGGGCCCCTGCGAGCCACCCGCACCCGCCAGGCTGCGCTGCGTCCGCAGACCCCCAAGTGGCTTTCGGAGACCGCCGAGCCGCCGGGGTTGGGTCCTCGGATCCACTCCGAGCCCTGTGAGGCTGCCCTGTCGCTTCACCCAGGACGTCCGCTTCCCGGAATCTTTCTCCTAGGACTGGGTACTGCGCGCAAATCCTCTCGTCCAGATCCGCTTTCGGGGAGAAGCAGCAGCAATTCGGGGCTCACCTGCCATGGCTCGGATCAACTACTTTCACCGCCTACCTAAACGCTTTTCCACCCACAGAGCGTGGGGACCCGCACGCGATCCTCCTTAAATTCCATAGCCTCAACCCCAATAAAAAGCCGCGACCCCGCGGCTAAATCCTAAAAAACGCCACCCGTTCCTCCGACTCCAGCCTCTGACGTAACCCCGGGCCCTCAACTCCTACCTCCAGACCCCTGCTCTGGCCGGGGTGTAGATTCGATCCCTAGCTACTCAGCGGCCCTTCAATCCCGCTTCTGAAAACAGCCTGGATCATATAACCCAAACTCCAGCCGGGCTCTGAAGCCCAGTCTTAGAACTGATGCACAACCACCACTCACCCCCCGCCGCAGTCCCATTCGTAGCCCGGGCCTCCCCACCGCGAGGAACCTCGGGCTCTCGGGCTAAGAGCCCCGGAAAGGGCGGCCCGCTTCGCTCGTTTCTTCTTCGGGTTCGGGCGTCAGGAGGGCCCCGCACGCCAAACCCGAAAGAAACGCAAAGTTTGCGCGGCAGACTCGGGACCCTGCCCCGTTCCCCTCAGCTCCCTGCTCTCGGGCGCTTTCTGGCCCCCCTCTTACGAACTCATGCCCTAGTTCTCGAGCCAGAGGACTCCGGAGTCCCAAGCCTCGCCATGGGTCCCTACGCCTCCCCCGATCTCACCAAAGACTCCCAACAATCCGCGGAAAGCCAGTAACCCTACAAATTCTCTCTCCTGCCCGGGCTAGGGTCCCTGAGCATAGCCCATGGGATGCCGGCTTCCCCGCCCCACAGCTCGGGTTCTCCTGTCCCTACTGATCTGCCTGCAAACCCTCACTCGCCCTGGCTCCCCAGGCCGGGCTGGACGGGGCCGCGGCTCCGTGCCTCCAGTCACCCGGGCCGCGTCTGGGGCTGCTCCCGCTTCCAACCGCTCGAAGGCAGCTTCAGGCTGGTGGCGCTGAGTAAGCGCCGGCCCAAAGGGCGCCCGAAGCCGGGAGAAAGCGAACCTGGCGCCGGCCCGCTGTTTCCAGCCTCGCCCGCGCAGCGCCCAGCCCCAAGCTGCCTGCACCCGGGCTCCGGCCCGCGCGCTGGTGCCTACTCGGGGGTCCCTCGGCGCTCCCGGCGCACAGCTCCCCTCCCGCCCGCTACTGGGTCTCGGGCCCGGGGCGGTCCGAGTCCGCAGCCCCGCTCCTCGCACCCGCGGACAATGCGCGCCCGGCCACGGGCCCGAGCGGGGCGAGGCGGCGGCGGCGGCGGGGCTGCGCTCTGGCCCGGCCGGAGCGCGGGCGGGCCGCGCGGCTCTGGCCGCCTCCTCCCCGGCCTCGCCGCCACTCGCGCTTCTTCGCTCCGCGCTCTCCCGGCGCTTCCCGAGCTTCTCTCTGCACGCTCCCGCCGTCCCTCTCTGCTCCCTGCCTCCCTCCTCCCTGCTGCCTCCCTCTCTCTCCTCCCTGCTGCCTCCCTCTCTCCCTCTCTCCTCCTTGCCCTGTCGCAATGAATAATACTCTGGCTTGGGGACTGGAATAAAACACACGCGCTCTGAGGCAGCCGCCCGCAGCAGCAGCAGCCGCCGCCGCCGCGCCGCCGCCGCCTGCAAAAGCGTCTCTGACATGGAAATGAATGACAGCTTACCTGATGCCAATCTTCATCAGACTGACACCGGCGTGACAACACAGCCTATACTTCCCAGCACTGCTCGGGACGTCAGCGGCACAGGGACCCGCCCCCCGGAGCACCCCCCCTTCACACACCTCCCCTCTCCCCACTCCCCCTTTCTCCCCACCCCCCCATCACCCCCACCCACTCCCGGCCCGGCCGCTTCCAAGTCGGAGGAGCCGCTGGAGTGTCTCCCTCTACTGGAGGCTTTTCTAAGACGTCAGGCGCGGGCCTGCTCCTGCTGGCGGCGAGGCGGAACAGCGCAGGAGAGAAAGCCTCCGAACGGGAGGTTGCCTCTCAGTGAGGAAGGCAGCGGACCCCCAGGGATCTCGCGAACGCTGTCCCCGCCCCGGCGCCAAGTCCTCTTCAGCAAACAATTGAAGCAGAGTTTCAAGACATCTGTGCTGAGGGGGATGGAGATGAGGTGAAATTTTCTGTGCACCCCAAGAGAACTCGCCAGAAATTATGAAACTTAAAACTGGCAAGAAATCCTTCCCTCCACCCTCCACCCTCCCCCCCACCCCCATCCCATTCCTGCCTGACTGGCCTCATTTTTATGATTGCGTTTGAATAATTCTCATTACCCTGGCCCCAGAAAAGGTGCTCAGATGACACTCTGGTTAGTTATTCCTATTCTCAAGAGCTTTTTCTGCTATGGGCTTCCTGGGGCGTTTGGTTCACAGAGGGGAAGACTGTAATGGGGTGGGGCAGAGCGAGAGAGAGAAAAGGGTGTAGAGGCTTTGTCACTAAATCTCCTCTTTGCAAATGCCAGGCAAGCCTGTTCTAAGCCACTGCTATTTTCATTCCAAAAAGTCCCAGAGTTCTGGGGGTCAGCGCGGTGTAATATAAAGAGCAAGACCAGCTGGGCTGTTTCAGCCTGGGCCTGCTGGGTGGCTGTCTCTTCTTCAAGGAGGAAATTTGCCTAAGTGCCTTTTAAGAGGAAGAGCAGTGCAAGCGTGTGGGGTAGTACATATGTCTTCTTTCATTCCACAAAGACTACAGTCCTACTAAGTGCCAGGTGTAGGCTCTGGGCCTCCTACACATGCGGGCTTGACTCCATAACTTAGCACATGGCCCTCTACGTAAAGGGACAAGAGAACCCCTTCTTCCCCTTGAAATTTGCTCCTTGCTCCCCATAGAGGAGCCTTTCAGCCACAGTCAGGCAGCGATTGATCCTCTGACCCCAGGCCAGGCAGGGGGCCTGGATAAAGCCTAGACAAAGACACTGATGTAAGCGGGGAAAGCAGAAAGTGAAACCCAAGCAGGCCAGGTTTTCAGTAAAGAATGTGACCCGAGAAGTTGAAGGCTGCCCCTTGGCTCTTTCCAGGCCTCTGGGTCACTCCTCATCTGCCTCCATCACGGACAAGGATGAGAGCGATTAGCATTCCTCGGCTCAGAGGAGGCAACGGAGACCTTTTTTGCATCACATCCTACATACACTAAAGACTGTCCAGATCCTCCCAGTCCCCCCCAAACTCAACCTCCAAAGTTGCTGTGGAAGAAACTTCATCAAGAGCCCCCATTACAGATGGAGTTGAATCCTCTCACCTTCACATGGAACCTCCAAAGCCTTCACCAGGTGGATTTATGTCCCCCCAGCCTCTGATCTGTGGTCAGAGACTCTGGCTGCTGACAGCATAATCGCTATTATATATTATACATTGTATAATAATATAATAATAATGAATGCACTTGCCCTTTTTATGTAGTACAGAAGCGGCCAGGTTCTCCACCCCAGAGGCTGGAGGTCAGGCTGCCATAAACTCTCCGAGGGAAGCCCTCTTCAAATATGGGAGGGGGGAGGGGAAATCCATGTGCCCCTGCCTGAGACCCCTGGAGGGAGGGTTTGCTCTCTTTCCCAGGGCTCATAGCGCCACCGTTGCTGTTGCTTGCAGAGTCAGAGGGGAGAATTGGGCTGAATGTAAATACTTAACCCCATCAGAGAGGTGTCAGTGAGCCATAAATAGTACTGCAGGCGAGAGCCATGCATCGCTGATTCACACTTGTCACGCCCCTCGTTCCCTAAAATCCAGTTCGCTGCCCCACTCTTTCTTGACACAGGAGATCCATGATGATGAGCTGTGAATTTTTGGAGTCTTTTAAAATACCATGATTTCCACTAATACCCTTTTGATGCTTTAAAATGCATGTGGTAATTTTAACGAAATTTTTAAAATTTTTCTAATTTGCAAAAGCTTAAAAAAGTGATTGTCTAAAACATAACCATCCTTCTAATAATCATTCAGAGTAATATTTGTCCTGCACCCACTGGAAGCTCATCTAGAGTTAAGGATAAAGAGCAGAAGCAAAGTCCAAGTGACAGCTCCTGTCCTCAGAGAGCCTTCATTCTAGTTGAAGATGACAAAGCACCAATATGTAAAACATTAACAATCATACAAGAACTCAACAAATGACACAAGCCAGTAAATAACTAATGAACAAATGAATCAACAATATGTCAAATTCCATGAGTCCCATATCTAAATGTTGGCTCTGTCAGTGAGTAGAGAAGGGATAGAGTGGAAATTAAGTCTGTAGAATTCACTTCAGATACTCTATAGTCTCTCCCCAGTTATTCTTCTGAGGATGAAAAGGGGAGGGAGAGGGGCACCCATGTCATATAAGTCACCAACACGTCAACATTATAATGGAACAGGAGTTCCTCCCAGTCCCAGTCACTACTTTTAAACGTTGGAGTTCCTGACGCTGCTGTTCTGGAGTTTGGAGTACTGGGCGCTTGTCTCACACTCTTGGCACTTGATTTGTCTTTAGTACAAGCAACTAACACCAGCCCTGGGGTGTCTCCTGTGAGTTCCAGATACATGTAATCAATGGCCTAACTGAATCCTGCCTGTATCACCCTGTAAATAAAAATTTAAGACTTGTCTGTATTAGTCTGCTTGGCCTGCCATAACAAAACACAACAAATTAGGTGACCGACACAACAGAACTTTATTTTCTCACAGCTCTGGAGGCTGCAAGGCCAAGATCAAGGTGCCAGCAGGGTTGGTTCCTGGTGAGACTCTCTTCCTAGCTTGCAGATGGCACCTTCATGCTGTGTCCTCATATGGCCTTTCCTCTTTGTGCACCAGAAAGAGAGCGCTATCTCTGGTGGCTCTTCCTCTTTTTACAAGGACACCAGTCCCATTGGGTTAGGGCCTCACCCTTATGACCTCATTTAACTTTAATTACCTCCTTAAAGCCCCATCTCCAAATACAGTCACATTGGGAGTTAGAGCTTCAAGATGTGGATTTGGTGGAGGGGACACAATTCAGTCCATAACACTGTCCACGTCCCAGTTCCCTGTATTCTCAACTTAATTATTTTGATGAGTCTTGATAGATTGTGAGTTCCTTGAGGATGGGGACAATATCTCATTTCATCTTGGAAGCCTTAGAACCTGGTACAATGCTCGGTCCAGAAAACATATTAAAGAAACACTTGTTGAGTTGAATTAAATGGAACTTATTTCTCCATCATTGCCCCAGTAGTTGAGCGACTTATCACCAGTCACCTGGAATATTTTGATGATTTCCTAACTAGTCCAACACCTCCAATATCCCGATACTCCCTATACACTATCACCAGAATGTTCCTACTAAAACAAAAGTTGGATCACACCTTGGTTTACCCTCAAAATCCTCATTTCCATTTCCATTTGAAAGCTCAAAATCCAGCTTCCCATTGCCTATAAGATTTAGCCTAATATGTTTACTGGGGCTTATAATAAAAAGAAGAGCCTTGAATGCCACGTTCCTTAGCATGGCATCCAAGTTCCTCCTCCTGATGTGGCCCTGATCTGCCTTTCATGCTACTCTCCTATATTGCAGCCTGCGTCTCTCCAACTCCACCTTCAGGGGTTCCCAGGGCTGGCCCATGGCCTTCCTGCATGAGGATCCCCTGGGGAACTTCTTTATAGTTCAAGGTTCCTGGTTCCACACCGGGAGAAAGCTGGTCTGGAGAAGGGCCTGGGAACTTGTATGTTAAAGTCTGCTGCATGAGAAGAATGAGAAGACAAGCCACAGAATGGGAGAAAATATTTGCAAAACACACCTGATAAAGGACTGTTATCCAAAATATATAAAGAACACTTAAAATTTAACACTAACAAAACGAACAACCTAATTAAAAAATGAGCAGAAGATCTGAACAGACACCTCACTAGAGAAGATATACACCTCACTAAATAAGCATATGATAAGATGTTCAACATCACGAGTCATCAGGGAATTGCAAATTAACACAACACTGAGATACCACTATACACCTGTTAGGACACTGACAACACCAAATGCTGGCAACGATGTGGAGCCACAGGAACTCTCATTCATTGCTGGTGAGGATGCAAAATGGTACAGTCACTTTGAAAGACAGTGTGGCAGTTTCTCACAAAACTAAATATACTCTTACCACATGATCCAGCAATTGTACTCCCTGGTATTTACCCAAATGAATTGAAGACTTCTGTCCACACAAAAAATTGCACACAGATATTTCTAGCAACTTTATTCATAATTACCCAATCTTGGAAGCAGCCAAGACATCCTTCAGTAGGTGAGTGGATAAATAAACTATGGTACATCCAGACAATGGAATATTTTTCGGCACTAAAAGGAAATGCCATGAGAAGACACGGAGGAACCTTAAATGCATATTACTAAGTGAAAGAAGCTAATCTGAAAAGGTTGCATACTATAGGATTCCAACCATATGACATTCTGGAAAAGGCAAAACTGTGGAGACAGTAAAAGGATCAGTGGTTGCCACTGATGGGGGGCAGGGTGGGAGGGGATGAATAGGCAGAACACAGAGGATGTTCAGGGCAGAGAAACTACTCTGTATGATACTATAACAATGGATACCTGTCTTTATATATTTGTCCAAACTCACAGAATGTACACCACCAAGAGTGATTGCTACGTAGGTTCATCACTTATAACAAATGTCCCATTCTGGTGGGGGATGTTGATAATGGAGGAGGCTGCGGGTGGCATGGAGACAATCTCCATACTTTCTGTTCAATTTTGCTGTGAACCAAAAATTTCTCTAAAAAATAAAGTTTATTAATTTTCTCAAAAGCACTGCAATGGAGAGGTTTGGGCACTTTCCCCCAGCGCTCACTGAAGCCAGCACACCCCGTGCGCTCTCAGCCCTCCCTGCACTTGCTCTTGCTGTTCCTTCAGCCTTGACTTTTCTTTCCCCCTTTCCCTACCTTCCAAAATTCTGTCTGCTGTTAAGACATAGCTGAAATATCACCTCTTTTCAAAACTTCCTTGGCTCCCCAGGCGGAGAGCATCAGCTTTGGAGTCACGTGGACCTGGCTCAAAGCTTCACTCTGACACAAAATGCTATAGTCACGTATCTGGGAGGTTCCTGACACTCTTCAAGTCTCAGTTTCCACCTTTGTGAAATGAGGATGATCATTGTCTCCAACTCATGAGCCCGTGGGGATTAGATGAAATAATGAAGGCAAGAGCTCAGCACAGTCCCTGG